>NW_026646282.1:0-21274 GCF_949987535.1 Balaenoptera acutorostrata
TTTAGACACGAGGAGAAGATAAGGAACACACCCATTATCAATAAATCACATTAGGATTCTCTTTTTAACCTGTTCCTTAAATCACTAGTGCTTAGGAAATCTTTTGGAGGCAGAAGCCGTCAAGGGTAGCTTAGGGTTAGGGTTACGGTTAGGGTGAGGGTTAGGGTACGGTTTAGGGTACGGGTTCAGGGAGGTGTTCAGGTAGGGCGTAGTGTATGGGTTAGGGTTAGGGTTAGAGTTAGTGTTAGGGTTAGGGCTCGGTTTAGGGTATGGGTTAGGATTAGGGTACGCGTTAGGGTTAGGGTAGGGGTTAGGGTTAGGGTACGCGTTAGGGTGAGGGTAGTTATTAAACCTATCCCACTCTCTAGATACCCCTTAGCACGTAAAGGAATATTATTTGGGAGTCCAGCCATGGAGAAGAGTTTAGACACTAGGAGAAGATAAGGAACACACCCATTATCACGAAATCACATTAGGATTCTCTTTTTAACCTGTTCTTTAAAACACTAGTGCTTAGGAAATCTATTGGAGGCAGAAGCAGTCAAGGGTAGCTTAGGGTTAGGGTTCGGGTTAGGGTGAGGGCTAGGGTATGGCTTAGGGTACGGGATCGGGGAGGGGTTCGGGTAGGGCGTAAGGTATGGGTTAGGGTTAGGGTTAGGGTTAGTGTTAGGGTTAGGGCTCGGTTTAGGGTACGGGTTAGGATTAGGGTACACGTTAGGGTTAGGGTAGGGGTTAGGGTTAGGGTACGCGATAGGGTGAGGGTAGTTATTAAACCTATCACACTCCTAGATACCCCTTAGCACATAAAGGAATATTATTTGGGGGTCCAGCCATGGAGAAGAGTTTAGACACGAGGAGAAGATAAGGAACACACCCCATTATCAAGAAATCACATTAGGATTCTCTTTTTAACATGTTCCTTAAAACACTAGTGCTTAGGAAATCTATTGAGGCAGAAGCCGTCAAGGGTAGCTTAGGGTTAGGGTTAGGGTGAGGGTGAGGGTTAGGGTACGGCTTAGGGCACGGGTTCGGGGAGGGGTTCGGGTAGGGGCGTAGGGTATGGGTTAGGGTTAGGGTTAGGGTTAGTGTTAGGGTTAGGGCTCGGTTTAGGGTACGGGTTAGGATTAGGGTACGCGTTAGGGTTAGGGTAGGGGTTAGGGTTAGGGTATGCGATAGGGTGAGGTTAGTTTTAAACCTATCCCACTCTCTAGATACCCCTTAGCACGTACAGGAATATTATTGGGGGTCCAGCCATGGAGAAGAGTTTAGACCCTAGGAGAAGATAAGGAACACACCCATTATCACGAAATCACATTAGGATTCTCTTTTTAACCTGTTCCTTAAAACACTAGTGCTTAGGAAATCTATTGGAGGCAGAAGCCGTCAAGGGTAGCTTAGGGTTAGGGTTAGGGTTAGGGTGAGGGTTAGGGTACGGCTTAGGGTACGGTTTCGGGGAGGGGTTTGGGTAGGGCGTAGGGTATGGGTTAGGGTTAGGGTTAGGGCTAGGGTTAGGGTTAGGGCTAGGGTTAGGTTTAGGGCTCGGTTTAGGGTACGGTTAGGATTAGGGTATGCGTTAGGGTTAGGGTAGGGGTTAGGGTTAGGGTACGCGTTAGGGTGAGGGTAGTTATTAAACCTATCACACTCTCTAGATACCCCTTAGCACATAAAGGAATATTATTTGGGGGTCCAGCCATGGAGAAGAGTTTAGACACGAGGAGAAGATAAGGAACACACCCATTATCAAGAAATCACATTAGGATTCTCTTTTTAACATGTTCCTTAAAACACTAGTGCTTAGGAAATCTATTGGAGGCAGAAGCCGTCAAGGGTAGCTTAGGGTTAGGGTTAGGGTTAGGGTGAGGGTTAGGGTACGGCTTAGGGCACGGGTTCGGGGAGGGGTTCGGGTAGGGCGTAGGGTATGGGTTAGGGTTAGGGTTAGGGTTAGTGTTAGGGTTAGGGCTCGGTTTAGGGTACGGGTTAGGATTAGGGTACGCGTTAGGGTTAGTGTACGCGTTAGGGTGAGGGTAGTTATTAAACCTATCCCACTCTCTAGATACCCCTTAGCACGTACAGGAATATTATTGGGGCTCCAGCCATGGAGAAGAGTTTAGACACTAGGAGAAGATAAGGAACACACCCATTATCACGAAATCACATTAGGATTCTCTTTTTAACCTGTTCCTTAAAACACTAGTGCTTAGGAAATCTATTGGAGGCAGAAGCAGTCAAGGGTAGCTTAGGGTTAGGGTTAGGGTTAGGGTGAGGGTTAGGGTATGGCTTAGGGTACGGGTTCGGGGAGGGGTTTCGGGTAGGGCGTAGGGTATGGGTGTAGGGTTAGGGTTAGGGTTAGTGTTAGGGTTAGGGCTCGGTTTAGGGTACGGGTTAGGATTAGGGTACGCGTTAGGGTTAGGGTAGGGGTTAGGGTTAGTGTACGCGTTAGGGTGGGGTTATTTATTAAACCTATCACACTCTCTAGATACACCTTATCACGTAAAGGAATATTATTTGGGGGTCCAGCCTTGGAGAAGAGTTTAGACACCAGGAGAATATAAGGAACACACCCATTATAAAGAAATCACATTAGGATTCTCTTTTTAACCTGTTCCTTAAAACACTAGTGCTTAGGAAATCTATTGGAGGCAGAAGCAGTCAAGGGTAGCTTAGGGTTAGGGTTAGGGTTAGGGTGAGGGTTAGGGTATGGCTTAGGGTACGGGTTCGGGGAGGGGTTCGGGTAGGGCGTAGGGTATGGGTTAGGGTTAGGGTTAGGGGTTAGTGTTAGGGTTAGGGCTCGGTTTAGTGTACGGGTTAAGATTAGGGTACGCGTTAGGGTTAGGGTAGGGGTTAGGGTTAGGGTACGCGTTAGGGTGGGGGTAGTTATTAAACCTATCACACTCTCTAGATACCCCTTAGGCACGTAAAGGAATATTATTTGGGGGTCCAGCCATGGAGAAGAGTTTAGACACGAGGAGAAGATAAGGAACACACCCATTATCAAGAAATCACATTAGGATTCTCTTTTTAACCAGTTCCTTAAAACACTAGTGCTTAGGAAATCTATTGGAGGCAGAAGCCGTCAAGGGTAACTTAGGGTTAGGGTTACGGTTAGGGTGAGGGTTAGGGTACGGTTTAGGGTACGGTTCAGGGAGGGTTCAGGTAGGGCGTAGGGTATGGGTTAGGGTTAGGGTTAGAGTTAGTGGTAGGGTTAGGGCTCGGTTTAGGGTATGGGTTAGGATTAGGGTACGCGTTAGGGTTAGGGTAGGGGTTAGGGTTAGGGGTACGCGTTAGGGTGAGGGTAGTTATTAAACCTATCCCACTCTCTAGATACCCCTTAGCACGTAAAGGAATATTATTTGGGAGTCCAGCCATGGAGAAGAGTTTAGACACTAGGAGAAGATAAGGAACACACCCATTATCACGGAATCACATTAGGATTCTCTTTTTAACCTGTTCCTTAAAACACTAGTGCTTAGGAAATCTATTGGAGGCAGAAGCCGTCAAGGGTAGCTTAGGGTTAGGGTTAGGGTTAGGGTGAGGGTTAGGTGCGGCTTAGGGTACGGTTTCGTGGAGGGGTTTGGGTAGGGCGTAGGGTATGGGTTAGGGTTAGGGTTAGGGCTAGGGTTAGGGTTAGGGCTCGGTTTAGGGTACGGGTTAGGATTAGGGTATGCGTTAGGGTTAGGGTAGGGGTTAGGGTTAGGGTACGCGTTAGGGTGAGGGTAGTTATTAAACCTATCACACTCTCTAGATACCCCTTAGCACATAAAGGAATATTATTTGGGGGTCCAGCCATGGAGAAGAGTTTAGACACGAGGAGAAGATAAGGAACACACCCATTATCAAGAAATCACATTAGGATTCTCTTTTTAACATGTTCCTTAAAACACTAGTGCTTAGGAAATCTATTGGAGGCAGAAGCCGTCAAGGGTAGCTTAGGGTTAGGGTTAGGGTTAGGGTGAGGGTTAGGGTACGGCTTAGGGCACGGGTTCGGGGAGGGGTTCGTGTAGGGGCGTAGGGTATGGGTTAGGGTTAGGGTTAGGGTTAGTGTTAGGTTTAGGGCTCGTTTAGGGTACGGGTTAGGATTAGGGTACGCGTTAGGGTTAGGGTAGGGGTTAGGGTTAGGGTACGCGTTAGGGTGGGGGTATTTATTAAACCTATCACACTCTCTAGATACCCCTTATCACGTAAAGGAATATTATTTGGGGGTCCCAGCCTTGGAGAAGAGTTTAGACACCAGGAGAATATAAGGAACACACCCATTATAAAGAAATCACATTAGGATTCTCTTTTTAACCTGTTCCTTAAAACACTAGTGCTTAGGAAATCTATTGGAGGCAGAAGCAGTCAAGGGTAGCTTAGGGTTAGGGTTAGGGTTAGGGTGAGGGTTAGGGTATGGCTTAGGGTACGGGTTCGGGGAGGGGTTCGGGTAGGGCGTAGGGTATGGGTTAGGGTTAGGGTTAGGGTTAGTGTTAGGGTTAGGGCTCGGTTTAGTGTACGGGTTAGGATTAGGGTACGCGTTAGGGTTAGGGTAGGGGTTAGGGTTAGGGTACGCGTTAGGGTGGGGGTAGTTATTAAACCTATCACACTCTCTAGATACCCCTTAGCACGTAAAGGAATATTATTTGGGAGTCCAGCCATGGAGAAGAGTTTAGACACTAGGAGAAGATAAGGAACACACCCATTATCAAGAAATCACATTAGGATTCTCTTTTTAACCAGTTCCTTAAAACACTAGTGCTTAGGAAATCTATTGGAGGCAGAAGCCGTCAAGGGTAGCTTAGGGTTAGGGTTACGGTTAGGGTGTGGGTTAGGGTACGGTTTAGGGTACGGGTTCAGGGAGGGGTTCAGGTAGGGCGTAGGGTATGGGTTAGGGTTAGGGTTAGAGTTAGTGTTAGGGTTAGGGCTCGGTTTAGGGTATGGGTTAGGATTAGGGTACGCGTTAGGGTTAGGGTAGGGGTTAGGGTTAGGGTACGCGTTAGGGTGAGGGTAGTTATTAAACCTATCCCACTCTCTAGATACCCCTTAGCACGTAAAGGAATATTATTTGGGAGTCCAGCCATGGAGAAGAGTTTAGACACTAGGAGAAGATAAGGAACACACCCATTATCACGGAATCACATTAGGATTCTCTTTTTAACCTGTTCCTTAAAACACTAGTGCTTAGGAAATCTATTGGAGGCAGAAGCAGTCAAGGGTAGCTTAGGGTTAGGGTTAGGGTTAGGGTGAGGGTTAGGGTATGGCTTAGGGTACGGGTTCGGGGAGGGGTTCGGGTAGGGCGTAGGGTATGGGTTAGGGTTAGGGTTAGGGTTAGTGTTAGGGTTAGGGCTCGGTTTAGTGTACGGGTTAGGATTAGGGTACGCGTTAGGGTTAGGGTAGGGGTTAGGGTTAGGGTACGCGTTAGGGTGGGGGTAGTTATTAAACCTATCACACTCTCTAGATACCCCTTAGCACGTAAAGGAATATTATTTGGGGGTCCAGCCATGGAGAAGAGTTTAGACACGAGGAGAAGATAAGGAACACACCCATTATCAAGAAATCACTTTAGGATTCTCTTTTTAACCAGTTCCTTAAAACACTAGTGCTTAGGAAATCTATTGGAGGCAGAAGCAGTCAAGGGTAGCTTAGGGTTAGGGTTACGGTTAGGGTGAGGGTTAGGATACGGTTTAGGGTACGGGTTCAGGGAGGCGTTCAGGTAGGGCGTAGGGTATGGGTTAGGGTTAGGGTTAGAGTTAGTGTTAGGGTTAGGGCTCGGTTTAGGGTATGGGTTAGGATTAGGGTACGCGTTAGGGTTAGGGTAGGGGTTAGGGTTAGGGTACGCGTTAGGGTGAGGGTAGTTATTAAACCTATCCCACTCTCTAGATACCCCTTAGCACGTAAAGGAATATTATTTGGGAGTCCAGCCATGGAGAAGAGTTTAGACACTAGGAGAAGATAAGGAACACACCCATTATCACGGAATCACATTAGGATTCTCTTTTTAACCTGTTCCTTAAAACACTAGTGCTTAGGAAATCTATTGGAGGCAGAAGCCGTCAAGGGTAGCTTAGGGTTAGGGTTAGGGTTAGGGTGAGGGTTAGGGTGCGGCTTAGGGTACGGTTTCGTGGAGGGGTTTGGGTAGGGCGTAGGGTATGGGTTAGGGTTAGGGTTAGGGCTAGGGTTAGGGTTAGGGCTCGGTTTAGGGTACGGGTTAGGATTAGGGTATGCGTTAGGGTTAGGGTAGGGGTTAGGGTTAGGGTACGCGTTAGGGTGAGGGTAGTTATTAAACCTATCACACTCTCTAGATACCCCTTAGCACATAAAGGAATATTATTTGGGGGTCCAGCCATGGAGAAGAGTTTAGACACGAGGAGAAGATAAGGAACACACCCATTATCAAGAAATCACATTAGGATTCTCTTTTTAACATGTTCCTTAAAACACTAGTGCTTAGGAAATCTATTGGAGGCAGAAGCCGTCAAGGGTAGCTTAGGGTTAGGGTTAGGGTTAGGGTGAGGGTTAGGGTACGGCTTAGGGCACGGGTTCGGGGAGGGGTTCGGGTAGGGCGTAGGGTATGGGTTAGGGTTAGGGTTAGGGTAAGTGTTAGGGTTAGGGCTCGGTTTAGTGTACGGGTTAGGATTAGGGTACGCGTTAGGGTTAGGGTAGGGGTTAGGGTTAGGGTACGCGTTAGGGTGAGGGTAGTTATTAAACCTATCCCACTCTCTAGATACCCCTTAGCACGTAAAGGAATATTATTTGGGAGTCCAGCCATGGAGAAGAGTTTAGACACTAGGAGAAGATAAGGAACACACCCATTATCACGGAATCACATTAGGATTCTCTTTTTAACCTGTTCCTTAAAACACTAGTGCTTAGGAAATCTATTGGAGGCAGAAGCAGTCAAGGGTAGCTTAGGGTTAGGGTTAGGGTTAGGGTGACGGTTAGGGTATGGCTTAGGGTACGGGTTCGGGGAGGGGTTCGGGTAGGGCGTAGGGTATGGGTTAGGGTTAGGGTTAGGGTTAGTGTTAGGGTTAGGGCTCGGTTTAGTGTACGGGTTAGGATTAGGGTACGCGTTAGGGTTAGGGTAGGGGTTAGGGTTAGGGTACGCGTTAGGGTGGGGGTAGTTATTAAACCTATCACACTCTCTAGATACCCCTTAGCACGTAAAGGAATATTATTTGGGGGTCCAGCCATGGAGAAGAGTTTAGACACGAGGAGAAGATAAGGAACACACCCATTATCAAGAAATCACTTTAGGATTCTCTTTTTAACCAGTTCCTTAAAACACTAGTGCTTAGGAAATCTATTGGAGGCAGAAGCAGTCAAGGGTAGCTTAGGGTTAGGGTTACGGTTAGGGTGAGGGTTAGGGTACGGTTTAGGGTACGGGTTCAGGGAGGGGTTCAGGTAGGGCGTAGGGTATGGGTTAGGGTTAGGGTTAGAGTTAGTGTTAGGGTTAGGGCTCGGTTTAGGGTATGGGTTAGGATTAGGGTACGCGTTAGGGTTAGGGTAGGGGTTAGGGTTAGGGTACGCGTTAGGGTGAGGGTAGTTATTAAACCTATCCCACTCTCTAGATACCCCTTAGCACGTAAAGGAATATTATTTGGGAGTCCAGCCATGGAGAAGAGTTTAGACACTAGGAGAAGATAAGGAACACACCCATTATCACGGAATCACATTAGGATTCTCTTTTTAACCTGTTCCTTAAAACACTAGTGCTTAGGAAATCTATTGGAGGCAGAAGCCGTCAAGGGTAGCTTAGGGTTAGGGTTAGGGTTAGGGTGAGGGTTAGGGTGCGGCTTAGGGTACGGTTTCGTGGAGGGGTTTGGGTAGGGCGTAGGGTATGGGTTAGGGTTAGGGTTAGGGCTAGGGTTAGGGTTAGGGCTCGGTTTAGGGTACGGGTTAGGATTAGGGTATGCGTTAGGGTTAGGGTAGGGGTTAGGGTTAGGGTACGCGTTAGGGTGAGGGTAGTTATTAAACCTATCACACTCTCTAGATACCCCTTAGCACATAAAGGAATATTATTTGGGGGTCCAGCCATGGAGAAGAGTTTAGACACGAGGAGAAGATAAGGAACACACCCATTATCAAGAAATCACATTAGGATTCTCTTTTTAACATGTTCCTTAAAACACTAGTGCTTAGGAAATCTATTGGAGGCAGAAGCCGTCAAGGGTAGCTTAGGGTTAGGGTTAGGGTTAGGGTGAGGGTTAGGGTACGGCTTAGGGCACGGGTTCGGGGAGGGGTTCGGGTAGGGCGTAGGGTATGGGTTAGGGTTAGGGTTAGGGTTAGTGTTAGGGTTAGGGCTCGGTTTAGTGTACGAGTTAGGATTAGGGTACGCGTTAGGGTTAGGGTAGGGGTTAGGGTTAGGGTACGCGTTAGGGTGGGGGTAGTTATTAAACCTATCACACTCTCTAGATACCCCTTAGCACGTAAAGGAATATTATTTGGGGGTCCAGCCATGGAGAAGAGTTTAGACACGAGGAGAAGATAAGGAACACACCCATTATCAAGAAATCACATTAGGATTCTCTTTTTAACCAGTTCCTTAAAACACTAGTGCTTAGGAAATCTATTGGAGGCAGAAGCCGTCAAGGGTAGCTTAGGGTTAGGGTTACGGTTAGGGTGAGGGTTAGGGTACGGTTTAGGGTACGGGTTCAGGGAGGGGTTCAGGTAGGGCGTAGGGTATGGGTTAGGGTTAGGGTTAGAGTTAGTGTTAGGGTTAGGGCTCGGTTTAGGGTATGGGTTAGGATTAGGGTACGCGTTAGGGTTAGGGTAGGGGTTAGGGTTAGGGTACGCGTTAGGGTGAGGGTAGTTATTAAACCTATCCCACTCTCTAGATACCCCTTAGCACGTAAAGGAATATTATTTGGGAGTCCAGCCATGGAGAAGAGTTTAGACACTAGGAGAAGATAAGGAACACACCCATTATCACGGAATCACATTAGGATTCTCTTTTTAACCTGTTCCTTAAAACACTAGTGCTTAGGAAATCTATTGGAGGCAGAAGCCGTCAAGGGTAGCTTAGGGTTAGGGTTAGGGTTAGGGTGAGGGTTAGGGTGCGGCTTAGGGTACGGTTTCGTGGAGGGGTTTGGGTAGGGCGTAGGGTATGGGTTAGGGTTAGGGTTAGGGCTAGGGTTAGGGTTAGGGCTCGGTTTAGGGTACGGGTTAGGATTAGGGTATGCGTTAGGGTTAGGGTAGGGGTTAGGGTTAGGGTACGCGTTAGGGTGAGGGTAGTTATTAAACCTATCACACTCTCTAGATACCCCTTAGCACATAAAGGAATATTATTTGGGGGTCCAGCCATGGAGAAGAGTTTAGACACGAGGAGAAGATAAGGAACACACCCATTATCAAGAAATCACATTAGGATTCTCTTTTTAATATGTTCCTTAAAACACTAGTGCTTAGGAAATCTATTGGAGGCAGAAGCCGTCAAGGGTAGCTTAGGGTTAGGGTTAGGGTTAGGGTGAGGGTTAGGGTACGGCTTAGGGCACGGGTTCGGGGAGGGGTTCGGGTAGGGCGTAGGGTATGGGTTAGGGTTAGGGTTAGGGTTAGTGTTAGGGTTAGGGCTCGGTTTAGTGTACGGGTTAGGATTAGGGTGCGCGTTAGGGTTAGGGTAGGGGTTAGGGTTAGGGTACGCGTTAGGGTGGGGGTAGTTATTAAACCTATCACACTCTCTAGATACCCCTTAGCACGTAAAGGAATATTATTTGGGGGTCCAGCCATGGAGAAGAGTTTAGACACGAGGAGAAGATAAGGAACACACCCATTATCAAGAAATCACATTAGGATTCTCTTTTTAACCAGTTCCTTAAAACACTAGTGCTTAGGAAATCTATTGGAGGCAGAAGCCGTCAAGGGTAGCTTAGGGTTAGGGTTACGGTTAGGGTGAGGGTTAGGGTACGGTTTAGGGTACGGGTTCAGGGAGGGGTTCAGGTAGGGCGTAGGGTATGGGTTAGGGTTAGGGTTAGAGTTAGTGTTAGGGTTAGGGCTCGGTTTAGGGTATGGGTTAGGATTAGGGTACGCGTTAGGGTTAGGGTAGGGGTTAGGGTTAGGGTACGCGTTAGGGTGAGGGTAGTTATTAAACCTATCCCACTCTCTAGATACCCCTTAGCACGTAAAGGAATATTATTTGGGAGTCCAGCCATGGAGAAGAGTTTAGACACTAGGAGAAGATAAGGAACACACCCATTATCACGGAATCACATTAGGATTCTCTTTTTAACCTGTTCTTTAAAACACTAGTGCTTAGGAAATCTATTGGAGGCAGAAGCAGTCAAGGGTAGCTTAGGGTTAGGGTTAGGGTTAGGGTGAGGGTTAGGGTATGGCTTAGGGTACGGGTTCGGGGAGGGGTTCGGGTAGGGCGTAGGGTATGGGTTAGGGTTAGGGTTAGGGTTAGTGTTAGGGTTAGGGCTCGGTTTAGTGTACGGGTTAGGATTAGGGTACGCGTTAGGGTTAGGGTAGGGGTTAGGGTTAGGGTACGCGTTAGGGTGGGGGTAGTTATTAAACCTATCACACTCTCTAGATACCCCTTAGCACGTAAAGGAATATTATTTGGGGGTCCAGCCATGGAGAAGAGTTTAGACACGAGGAGAAGATAAGGAACACACCCATTATCAAGAAATCACTTTAGGATTCTCTTTTTAACCAGTTCCTTAAAACACTAGTGCTTAGGAAATCTATTGGAGGCAGAAGCAGTCAAGGGTAGCTTAGGGTTAGGGTTACGGTTAGGTTGAGGGTTAGGGTTCGGTTTAGGGTACGGGTTCAGGGAGGGGTTCAGGTAGGGCGTAGGGTATGGGTTAGGGTTAGGGTTAGAGTTAGTGTTAGGGTTAGGGCTCGGTTTAGGGTATGGGTTAGGATTAGGGTACGCGTTAGGGTTAGGGTAGGGGTTAGGGTTAGGGTACGCGTTAGGGTGAGGGTAGTTATTAAACCTATCCCACTCTCTAGATACCCCTTAGCACGTAAAGGAATATTATTTGGTAGTCCAGCCATGGAGAAGAGTTTAGACACTAGGAGAAGATAAGGAACACACCCATTATCACGGAATCACATTAGGATTCTCTTTTTAACCTGTTCCTTAAAACACTAGTGCTTAGGAAATCTATTGGAGGCAGAAGCCGTCAAGGGTAGCTTAGGGTTAGGGTTAGGGTTAGGGTGAGGGTTAGGGTGCGGCTTAGGGTACGGTTTCGTGGAGGGGTTTGGGTAGGGCGTAGGGTATGGGTTAGGGTTAGGGTTAGGGCTAGGGTTAGGGTTAGGGCTCGGTTTAGGGTACGGGTTAGGATTAGGGTATGCGTTAGGGTTAGGGTAGGGGTTAGGGTTAGGGTACGCGTTAGGGTGAGGGTAGTTATTAAACCTATCACACTCTCTAGATACCCCTTAGCACATAAAGGAATATTATTTGGGGGTCCAGCCATGGAGAAGAGTTTAGACACGAGGAGAAGATAAGGAACACACCCATTATCAAGAAATCACATTAGGATTCTCTTTTTAACATGTTCCTTAAAACACTAGTGCTTAGGAAATCTATTGGAGGCAGAAGCCGTCAAGGGTAGCTTAGGGTTAGGGTTAGGGTTAGGGTGAGGGTTAGGGTACGGCTTAGGGCACGGGTTCGGGGAGGGGTTCGGGTAGGGCGTAGGGTATGGGTTAGGGTTAGGGTTAGGGTTAGTGTTAGGGTTAGGGCTCGGTTTAGTGTACGGGTTAGGATTAGGGTACGCGTTAGGGTTAGGGTAGGGGTTAGGGTTAGGGTACGCGTTAGGGTGGGGGTAGTTATTAAACCTATCACACTCTCTAGATACCCCTTAGCACGTAAAGGAATATTATTTGGGGGTCCAGCCATGGAGAAGAGTTTAGACACGAGGAGAAGATAAGGAACACACCCATTATCAAGAAATCACATTAGGATTCTCTTTTTAACCAGTTCCTTAAAACACTAGTGCTTAGGAAATCTATTGGAGGCAGAAGCCGTCAAGGGTAGCTTAGCGTTAGGGTTACGGTTAGGGTGAGGGTTAGGGTACGGTTTAGGGTAGGGGTTCAGGGAGGGGTTCAGGTAGGGCGTAGGGTATGGGTTAGGGTTAGGGTTAGAGTTAGTGTTAGGGTTAGGGCTCGGTTTAGGGTATGGGTTAGGATTAGGGTACGCGTTAGGGTTAGGGTAGGGGTTAGGGTTAGGGTACGCGTTAGGGTGAGGGTAGTTATTAAACCTATCCCACTCTCTAGATACCCCTTAGCACGTAAAGGAATATTATTTGGGAGTCCAGCCATGGAGAAGAGTTTAGACACTAGGAGAAGATAAGGAACACACCCATTATCACGGAATCACATTAGGATTCTCTTTTTAACCTGTTCCTTAAAACACTAGTGCTTAGGAAATCTATTGGAGGCAGAAGCCGTCAAGGGTAGCTTAGGGTTAGGGTTAGGGTTAGGGTGAGGGTTAGGGTGCGGCTTAGGGTACGGTTTCGTGGAGGGGTTTGTGTAGGGCGTAGGGTATGGGTTAGGGTTAGGGTTAGGGCTAGGGTTAGGGTTAGGGCTCGGTTTAGGGTACGGGTTAGGATTAGGGTATGCGTTAGGGTTAGGGTAGGGGTTAGGGTTAGGGTACGCGTTAGGGTGAGGGTAGTTATTAAACCTATCACACTCTCTAGATACCCCTTAGCACATAAAGGAATATTATTTGGGGGTCCAGCCATGGAGAAGAGTTTAGACACGAGGAGAAGATAAGGAACACACCCATTATCAAGAAATCACATTAGGATTCTCTTTTTAACATGTTCCTTAAAACACTAGTGCTTAGGAAATCTATTGGAGGCAGAAGCCGTCAAGGGTAGGTTAGGGTTAGGGTTAGGGTTAGGGTGAGGGTTAGGGTACGGCTTAGGGCACGGGTTCGGGGAGGGGTTCGGGTAGGGCGTAGGGTATGGGTTAGGGTTAGGGTTAGGGTTAGTGTTAGGGTTAGGGCTCGGTTTAGGGTACGGGTTAGGATTAGGGTACGCGTTAGGGTTAGTGTACGCGTTAGGGTGAGGGTAGTTATTAAACCTATCCCACTCTCTAGATACCCCATAGCACGTACAGGAATATTATTGGGGCTCCAGCCATGGAGAAGAGTTTAGACACTAGGAGAAGATAAGGAACACACCCATTATCACGAAATCACATTAGGATTCTCTTTTTAACCTGTTCCTTAAAACACTAGTGCTTAGGAAATCTATTGGAGGCAGAAGCAGTCAAGGGTAGCTTAGGGTTAGGGTTAGGGTTAGGGTGAGGGTTAGGGTATGGCTTAGGGTACGGGTTCGGGGAGGGGTTCGGGTAGGGCGTAGGGTATGGGTTAGGGTTAGGTTTAGGGTTAGTGTTAGGGTTAGGGCTCGGTTTAGGGTACGGGTTAGGATTAGGGTACGCGTTAGGGTTAGGGTAGGGGTTAGGGTTAGGGTACGCGTTAGGTTGGGGGTAGTTATTAAACCTATCCCACTCTCTAGATACCCCTTAGCACGTAAAGGAATATTATTTGGGGGTCCAGCCTTGGAGAAGAGTTTAGACACAAGGAGAATATAAGGAACACACCCATTATAAAGAAATCACATTAGGATTCTCTTTTTAACCTGTTCCTTAAAACACTAGTGCTTAGGAAATCTATTGGAGGCAGAAGCAGTCAAGGGTAGCTTAGGGTTAGGGTTAGGGTTAGGGTGAGGGTTAGGGTATGGCTTAGGGTACGGGTTCGGGGAGGGGTTCGGGTAGGGCGTAGGGTATGGGTTAGGGTTAGGGTTAGGGTTAGTGTTAGGGTTAGGGCTCGGTTTAGTGTACGGGTTAGGATTAGGGTACGCGTTAGTGTTAGGGTAGGTGTTAGGGTTAGGGTACTCGATAGGGTGAGGTTAGTTATTAAACCTATCCCACTCTCTAGATACCCTTAGCACGTAAAGGAATATTATTTGGGGGTCCAGCCATGGAGAAGAGTTTAGACACGAGGAGAAGATAAGGAACACACCCATTATCAAGAAATCACATTAGGATTCTCTTTTTAACCAGTTCCTTAAAACACTAGTGCTTAGGAAATCTATTGGAGGCAGAAGCCGTCAAGGGTAGCTTAGGGTTAGGGTTAGGGTTAGGGTGAGGGTTAGGGTACGGCTTACGATAAGGGTTCGGGGAGGGGTTCGGGTAGGGCGTAGGGTATGGGTTAGGGTTAGGGTTAGGTCTAGTGTTAGGGTTAGGGCTCGGTTTAGGGTACGGGTTAGGATTAGGGTATGCGTTAGGGTTAGGGTAGGAGTTAGGGTTAGGGTACGCGTTAGGGTGAGGGTAGTTATTAAACCTATCCCACTCTCTAGATACCCCTTAGCACGTAAAGGAATATTATTTGGGGGTCCAGGCATGGAGAAGAGTTTAGACACGAGGAGAAGATAAGGAACACACCCATTATCAATAAATCACATTAGGATTCTCTTTTTAACCTGTTCCTTAAATCACTAGTGCTTAGGAAATCTTTTGGAGGCAGAAGCCGTCAAGGGTAGCTTAGGGTCAGGGTTACGGTTAGGGTGAGGGTTAGGGTACGGTTTAGGGTACGGGTTCAGGGAGGTGTTCAGGTAGGGCGTAGGGTATGGGTTAGGGTTAGGGTTAGAGTTAGTGTTAGGGTTAGGGCTCGGTTTAGGGTATGGGTTAGGATTAGGGTACGCGTTAGGGTTAGGGTAGGGGTTAGGGTTAGGGTACGCGTTAGGGTGAGGGTAGTTATTAAACCTATCCCACTCTCTAGATACCCCTTAGCACGTAAAGGAATATTATTTGGGAGTCCAGCCATGGAGAAGAGTTTAGACACTAGGAGAAGATAAGGAACACACCCATTATCACGAAATCACATTAGGATTCTCTTTTTAACCTGTTCTTTAAAACACTAGTGCTTAGGAAATCTATTGGAGGCAGAAGCAGTCAAGGGTAGCTTAGGGTTAGGGTTTGGGTTAGGGTGAGGGCTAGGGTATGGCTTAGGGTACGGGATCGGGGAGGGGTTCGGGTAGGGCGTAAGGTATGGGTTAGGGTTAGGGTTAGGGTTAGTGTTAGGGTTAGGGCTCGGTTTAGGGTACGGGTTAGGATTAGGGTACACGTTAGGGTTAGGGTAGGGGTTAGGGTTAGGGTACGCGATAGGGTGAGGGTAGTTATTAAACCTATCACACTCTCTAGATACCCCTTAGCACATAAAGGAATATTATTTGGGGGTCCAGCCATGGAGAAGAGTTTAGACACGAGGAGAAGATAAGGAACACACCCATTATCAAGAAATCACATTAGGATTCTCTTTTTAACATGTTCCTTAAAACACTAGTGCTTAGGAAATCTATTGGAGGCAGAAGCCGTCAAGGGTAGCTTAGGGTTAGGGTTAGGGTGAGGGTGAGGGTTAGGGTACGGCTTAGGGCACGGGTTCGGGGAGGGGTTCGGGTAGGGCTTAGGGTATGGGTTAGGGTTAGGGTTAGGGTTAGTGTTAGGGTTAGGGCTCGGTTTAGGGTACGGGTTAGGATTAGGGTACGCGTTAGGGTTAGGGTAGGGGTTAGGGTTAGGGTATGCGATAGGGTGAGGTTAGTTTTTAAACCTATCCCACTCTCTAGATACCCCTTAGCACGTACAGGAATATTATTGGGGGTCCAGCCATGGAGAAGAGTTTAGACCCTAGGAGAAGATAAGGAACACACCCATTATCACGAAATCACATTAGGATTCTCTTTTTAACCTGTTCCTTAAAACACTAGTGCTTAGGAAATCTATTGGAGGCAGAAGCCGTCAAGGGTAGCTTAGGGTTAGGGTTAGGGTTAGGGTGAGGGTTAGGGTACGGCTTAGGGTACGGTTTCGGGGAGGGGTTTGGGTAGGGCGTAGGGTATGGGTTAGGGTTAGGGTTAGGGCTAGGGTTAGGGTTAGGGCTCGGTTTAGGGTACGGGTTAGGATTAGGGTATGCGTTAGCGTTAGGGTAGGGGTTAGGGTTAGGGTACGCGTTAGGGTGAGGGTAGTTATTAAACCTATCACACTCTCTAGATACCCCTTAGCACATAAAGGAATATTATTTGGGGGTCCAGCCATGGAGAAGAGTTTAGACACGAGGAGAAGATAAGGAACACACCCATTATCAAGAAATCACATTAGGATTCTCTTTTTAACATGTTCCTTAAAACACTAGTGCTTAGGAAATCTATTGGAGGCAGAAGCCGTCAAGGGTAGCTTAGGGTTAGGGTTAGGGTTAGGGTGAGGGTTAGGGTACGGCTTAGGGCACGGGTTCGGGGAGGGGTTCGGGTAGGGCGTAGGGTATGGGTTAGGGTTAGGGTTAGGGTTAGTGTTAGGGTTAGGGCTCGGTTTAGGGTACGGGTTAGGATTAGGGTACGCGTTAGGGTTAGGGTAGGGGTTAGGGTTAGGGTACGCGTTAGGGTGGGGGTATTTATTAAACCTATCACACTCTCTAGATACCCCTTATCACGTAAAGGAATATTATTTGGGGGTCCAGCCTTGGAGAAGAGTTTAGACACCAGGAGAATATAAGGAACACACCCATTATAAAGAAATCACATTAGGATTCTCTTTTTAACCTGTTCCTTAAAACACTAGTGCTTAGGAAATCTATTGGAGGCAGAAGCAGTCAAGGGTAGCTTAGGGTTAGGGTTAGGGTTAGGGTGAGGGTTAGGGTATGGCTTAGGGTACGGGTTCGGGGAGGGGTTCGGGTAGGGCGTAGGGTATGGGTTAGGGTTAGGGTTAGGGTTAGTGTTAGGGTTAGGGCTCGGTTTAGTGTACGGGTTAGGATTAGGGTACGCGTTAGGGTTAGGGTAGGGGTTAGGGTTAGGGTACGCGTTAGGGTGAGGGTAGTTATTAAACCTATCCCACTCTCTAGATACCCCTTAGCACGTAAAGGAATATTATTTGGGAGTCCAGCCATGGAGAAGAGTTTAGACACTAGGAGAAGATAAGGAACACACCCATTATCACGAAATCACATTAGGATTCTCTTTTTAACCTGTTCCTTAAAACACTAGTGCTTAGGAAATCTATTGGAGGCAGAAGCAGTCAAGGGTAGCTTAGGGTTAGGGTTTGGGTTAGGGTGAGGTCTAGGGTATGGCTTAGGGTACGGGATCGGGGAGGGGTTCGGGTAGGGCGTAAGGTATGGGTTAGGGTTAGGGATAGGGTTAGTGTTAGGGTTAGGGCTCGGTTTAGGGTACGGGTTAGGATTAGGGTACACGTTAGGGTTAGGGTAGGGGTTAGGGTTAGGGTACGCGATAGGGTGAGGGTAGTTATTAAACCTATCACACTCTCTAGATACCCCTTAGCACATAAAGGAATATTATTTGGGGGTCCAGCCATGGAGAAGAGTTTAGACACGAGGAGAAGATAAGAAACACACCCATTATCAAGAAATCACATTAGGATTCTCTTTTTAACATGTTCCTTAAAACACTAGTGCTTAGGAAATCTATTGGAGGCAGAAGCCGTCAAGGGTAGCTTAGGGTTAGGGTTAGGGTGAGTGTGAGGGTTAGGGTACGGCTTAGGGCACGGGTTCGGGGAGGGGTTCGGGTAGGGCGTAGGGTATGGGTTAGGGTTAGGGTTAGGGTTAGTGTTAGGGTTAGGGCTCGGTTTAGGGTACGGGTTAGGATTAGGGTACGTGTTAGGGTTAGTGTTCGCGTTAGGGTGAGGGTAGTTATTAAACCTATTCCACTCTCTAGATACACCTTAGCACGTACAGGAATATTATTGGGGGTCCAGCCATGGAGAAGAGTTTAGACACTAGGAGAAGATAAGGAACACACCCATTATCACGAAATCACATTAGGATTCTCTTTTTAACCTGTTCCTTAAAACACTAGTGCTTAGGAAATCTATTGGAGGCAGAAGCAGTCAAGGGTAGCTTAGGGTTAGTGTTAGGGTTAGGGTGAGGGTTAGGGTATGGCTTAGGGTACGGGTTCGGGGAGGGGTTCGGGTAGGGCGTAGGGTATGGGTTAGGGTTATGGTTAGGGTTAGTGTTAGGGTTAGGGCTCGGTTTAGGGTACGGGTTAGGATTAGGGTACGCGTTAGGGTTAGGGTAGGGGTTAGGGTTAGGGTACGCGTTAGGGTGAGGTTAGTTATTAAACCTATCCCACTCTCTAGATACCCCTTAGCACGTAAAGGAATATTATTTGGGGGTCCAGCCATGGAGAAGAGTTTAGACACGAGGAGAAGATAAGGAACACACCCATTATCAAGAAATCACATTAGGATTCTCTTTTTAACCTGTTCCTTAAATCACTACTGCTTAGGAAATCTATTGGAGGCAGAAGCCGTCAAGGGTAGCTTAGGGTTAGGGTTAGGGTTAGGGTGAGGGTTAGGGTACGGTTTAGGGTACGGGTTCAGGGAGGGGTTCGGGTAGGGCGTAGGGTATGGGTTAGGGTTAGGGTTAGAGTTAGTGTTAGGGTTAGGGCTCGGTTTAGGGTATTGGTTAGGATTAGGGTACGCGTTAGGGTTAGGGTAGGGGTTAGGGTTAGGGTACGCGTTAGGTTGAGGGTAGTTATTAAACATATCCCACTCTCTAGATACCCCTTAGCACGTAAAGGAATATTATTTGGGGGTCCAGCCATGGAGAAGAGTTTAGACACGAGGAGAATATAAGGAACACACCCATTATCAAGAAATCACATTAGGATTCTCTTTTTAACCTGTTCCTTAAAACACTAGTGCTTAGGAAATCTATTGGAGGCAGAAGCAGTCAAGGGTAGCTTAGGGTTAGGGATAGGGTTAGGGTGAGGGCTAGGGTATGGCTTACGGTACGGGTTCGGGGAGGGGTGCGGGTAGGGCGTAGGGTATGGGTTAGGGTTAGTGTTATGGTTAGGGCTCGGTTTAGGGTACGGGTTAGGATTAGGGTACGCGTTAGGGTTAGGGTAGGGGTTAGGGTTATGGTACGTGTTAGGGTGAGGGTAGTTATTAAACCTATCCCACTCTCTAGATACCCCTTAGCACGTACAGGAATATTATTGGGGCTCCAGCCATGGAGAAGAGTTTAGACACCAGGAGAATATAAGGAACACACCCATTATCAAGAAATCACATTAGGATTCTCTTTTTAACATGTTCCTTAAAACACTAGTGCTTAGGAAATCTATTGGAGGCAGAAGCCGTCAAGGGTAGCTTAGGGTTAGTGTTAGGGTGAGGGTGAGGGTTAGGGTACGGCTTAGGGCACGGGTTCGGGGAGGGGTTCGGGTAGGGCTTAGGGTATGGGTTAGGGTTAGGGTTAGGGTTAGTGTTAGGGTTAGGGCTCGGTTTAGGGTACGGGTTAGGATTAGGGTACGCGTTAGGGTTAGGGTAGGGGTTAGGGTTAGGGTATGCGATAGGGTGAGGTTAGTTTTTAAACCTATCCCACTCTCTAGATACCCCTTAGCACGTACAGGAATATTATTGGGGGTCCAGCCATGGAGAAGAGTTTAGACCCTAGGAGAAGATAAGGAACACACCCATTATCACGAAATCACATTAGGATTCTCTTTTTAACCTGTTCCTTAAAACACTAGTGCTTAGGAAATCTATTGGAGGCAGAAGCCGTCAAGGGTAGCTTAGGGTTAGGGTTAGGGTTAGGGTGAGGGTTAGGGTACGGCTTAGGGTACGGTTTCGGGGAGGGGTTTGGGTAGGGCGTAGGGTATGGGTTAGGGTTAGGGTTAGGGCTAGGGTTAGGGTTAGGGCTCGGTTTAGGGTACGGGTTAGGATTAGGGTATGCGTTAGGGTTAGGGTAGGGGTTAGGGTTAGGGTACGCGTTAGGGTGAGGGTAGTTATTAAACCTATCACACTCTCTAGATACCCCTTAGCACATAAAGGAATATTATTTGGGGGTCCAGCCATGGAGAAGAGTTTAGACACGAGGAGAAGATAAGGAACACACCCATTATCAAGAAATCACATTAGGATTCTCTTTTTAACATGTTCCTTAAAACACTAGTGCTTAGGAAATCTATTGGAGGCAGAAGCCGTCAAGGGTAGCTTAGGGTTAGGGTTAGGGTTAGGGTGAGGGTTACGGTACGGCTTAGGGCACGGGTTCGGGGAGGGGTTCGGGTAGGGCGTAGGGTATGGGTTAGGGTTAGGGTTAGGGTTAGTGTTAGGGTTAGGGCTCGGTTTAGGGTACGGGTTAGGATTAGGGTACGCGTTAGGGTTAGTGTACGCGTTAGGGTGAGGGTAGTTATTAAACCTATCCCACTCTCTAGATACCCCTTAGCACGTACAGGAATATTATTGGGGCTCCAGCCATGGAGAAGAGTTTAGACACTAGGAGAAGATAAGGAACACACCCATTATCACGAAATCACATTAGGATTCTCTTTTTAACCTGTTCCTTAAAACACTAGTGCTTAGGAAATCTATTGGAGGCAGAAGCAGTCAAGGGTAGCTTAGGGTTAGGGTTAGGGTTAGGGTGAGGGTTAGGGTATGGCTTAGGGTACGGGTTCGGGGAGGGGTTCGGGTAGGGCGTAGGGTATGGGTTAGGGTTAGGGTTAGGGTTAGTGTTAGGGTTAGGGCTCGGTTTAGGGTACGGGTTAGGATTAGGGTACGCGTTAGGGTTAGGGTAGGGGTTAGGGTTAGGGTACGCGTTAGGGTGGGGGTATTTATTAAACCTATCACACTCTCTAGATACCCCTTATCACGTAAAGGAATATTATTTGGGGGTCCAGCCTTGGAGAAGAGTTTAGACACCAGGAGAATATAAGGAACACACCCATTATAAAGAAATCACATTAGGATTCTCTTTTTAACCTGTTCCTTAAAACACTAGTGCTTAGGAAATCTATTGGAGGCAGAAGCAGTCAAGGGTAGCTTAGGGTTAGGGTTAGGGTTAGGGTGAGGGTTAGGGTATGGCTTAGGGTACGGGTTCGGGGAGGGGTTCGGGTAGGGCGTAGGGTATGGGTTAGGGTTAGGGTTAGGGTTAGTGTTAGGGTTAGGGCTCGGTTTAGTGTACGGGTTAGGATTAGGGTACGCGTTAGGGTTAGGGTAGGGGTTAGGGTTAGGGTACGCGTTAGGGAGGGGGTAGTTATTAAACCTATCACACTCTGTAGATACCCCTTAGCACGTAAAGGAATATTATTTGGGGGTCCAGCCATGGAGAAGAGTTTAGACACGAGGAGAAGATAAGGAACACACCCATTATCAAGAAATCACATTAGGATTCTCTTTTTAACCAGTTCCTTAAAACACTAGTGCTTAGGAAATCTATTGGAGGCAGAAGCCGTCAAGGGTAGCTTAGGGTTAGGGTTACGGTTAGGGTGAGGGTTAGGGTACGGTTTAGGGTACGGGTTCAGGGAGGGGTTCAGGTAGGGCGTAGGGTATGGGTTAGGGTTAGGGTTAGAGTTAGTGTTAG